>NC_141696.1:1556883892-1556898892 GCF_964263255.1 Lissotriton vulgaris | reverse complement strand
ACAATTTCAAGAGTCCCAGAATGTCAATATTTGATTTGCTTTAGAGGAGACCATTAAAAAGAGAGAACCATGAATAATTTCCAACAGTACTTACTAAAGTACAAGCGCATCAAAAGAAAAAAAAGAGTGTTTAAAATACATCATAAAAAACATCAAACATCATTATTACAGGTACAGTAGAAGTAGTGTAGGCATGATTAGGATATTACTCTTACGGGTCTTTTAAAGTGTCTATAGTGCTTCGGAATAAGTCACCTTAAAAATTACATTCCTTAGAGATCCCGAACTTCTTACAACCCATACCATTTTCAATAGACATTTAAAAATTCTTTAAAAAAACAATATATTTTATAACACATTAATTCAGATGGAGGAAACATAAGGGAATTGCGAGCCTTTACTGCCGTAGAGATATTATACTGAAGAAAACCAAGCCTTAAGTATTTGCGACGGACAAAATGGAGTGCCGGACATATAATTAGGACATGATTAAGATCTTGTACACCACCATTACATAGATTACAAAATCTTTCAGTTTTGGGGATATCTTCCCAGGCACCTGTCACAATCCTTAGTGGAAGAATGTTCAGTCTCAATAAAAGGAGCACTCGACGTGCTCCATGATGCACATTCAAAAAAACGTATGGCTGAGGTTTTTTAACAATATAGCTCCCTGAGATGCAATCAATTCTTCCATTCATATTACATGATTGCTGATCTCTTTTGCATGAGATCATGTATATAGATTTTTTAATAACAATCTTTAAGGATGTCTTATCTAAACGGAGTACGTTTTCCAAGTCAAGTTCAAAAATATTTAACGATTTTAAAAAGTTCCTAAAATTACACTTTTCTTTAGCAAATTTTCAAAAATTTCCTTGTGCAATGCAGCCCTTAGTAAATTCTCCTGCCCATTCACCAAAGCATTACACCACCGCAAGCAAGCTGCCATCGAGAGCACATATGTTGAAAGAAGACCGAATTCAAGTCTAAGTGCTGCAATGGGCGCAGAAGAATTTAAGTTACATATTTGGCGCCAAATTTTACCTTCGACCTTCTCAAATATACCCCACTCCCTTTCCTCAATAGTTTCTATCGCATAATTTAATGTTGGCGGAATCTTTATTTTATATACCGCAATGGTATGAGAGAAATGTCTTTTTCCACATTGCAGATAAAGTCGATTAATACCAGCTGCTTGCGAAATGACTTTACTTTTACAGTGGGCCAAATGTCTTTTAGCAGAGCACCTACTTGTAAAGATTTTTCCTAAGTACTGATAAAATTTTAAAAATTCCATTCTCTCGTCTCCTATAAACCATTTCAAATTTGGTCTCACCTTACATCCACTAAAACTAAAAATCATCACTTACCTCTTTGAAATGTTTATTTTTAAAAATTGTTCTTTAGTGTACCTAATCAGTTCCGTCAATCGCCTCTGAAGTCCAATAGGAGTTAGATCCATTATTAAAGCATCGTCCGCATATAGCAGACTGCTTAACTTTAGATCACCTAGTTGGGGAGGGTCCCCCTTACATTCCCCTAACCGGCTCGGTAAATCATTTATATAACGTGAAAAAAGCAACAGAGCTAATAGGCACCCTTGCTTTAAGCCATTATTAGTGGGAATTTTCTTTGATAGTCCCTGAGACCCTCCTAGCAAGACTTGAGTCCAAGTGGCTGAGTGCAATGCTATTATTACACGCAACAGGTTCCCCGGTATACCCAGAGCGAGCAGTTTCCTCCACAGCGTCCCACGGTCCACCCTATCGAACGCTGTGGAGAAATCGATGAAAGCAGTATACAAAGGGGACCTACGACTCACCGGATATTTATCAATGAGAGTTTGTAAAACAGATATATTATCCAGCGTTCCACTATTCTTTCTAAACCCCGATTGCTCAAGAGGGATTAAATTATTTTCAAAAGCCCACTCTTGCAGATGGATTAAGATACTTTTTACAAATAATTTTCCTGTTGCGTCTAGCAAAGAGATTTGCCTAAAGCTAGATGGAAAAAGTTTTGGGCCCTTTTTGTAGAGTGGGACTATTACACTTCCCCTCCACGAGTAGGGGATGGTCCCGAGGCTATAACAATGAGCGAACAATGGATACAGTAATTTTGTCCAATCGGCACTATCATTCTTTATGATGGCCACGGGAACATCATCTGGACCCATTGCCCCTGAATACCTTGCCCCCTTAATAAATCCCTCAATTTCCTTTATTGATGGAGCTACAACATCAGCTACCGTTTGTGGGATATTACACAGTCCAACATCTTCTTCAGACCCTTTATTTGCAGCATACAATAAGGAGATGTAGGTAGACCATTCTTCCTCCGGAATTAACATGGGTTGAAATTTTTCTATACTGTCACAATATTTGGCAATTAGCGCCCAATATTTCCTAGTATCCCCTGAGAGCGCCACTTCCCGGAGTTTTACCCATTTTTCATCTTCTGCCGCCCTTCGGACTGCTATTAATTTCCTTTTCCGTACCCGTTTTAAACTGTATATCTTCCGTTGTCTCAATGCCGCTGGAGTTTTAAATTGAGCTCTTATGAACTCATTTATTTTCTTATTTAATTTTTTACTATCACTTGACAGGATTTTTGGGGGGCCACCTCCATCACTATGCTGCTTTTTACCCAATGCTTTTATGGCACTCATAAATTTCTCATACCCCACGATCAAATTCTCCTCAACGAGGCCAGGTAAAATATGTTCAAAGACCCACTGGAAATTCAGGAGATTCTTAAATGACCAAAAAGTGCGACCATTCTTTCGAGAGTAAGATATATTATCCTTCCTCTGATTCCAGAGTTCTGGTTTCCCTAAGCTTATTGCTAGGTTTACCATCAAAATGTCATGATCACTCAGCTTTGTTGGCATCACATTAAATTGTGAACATGCCCCAAACATTTGGAAAGACACGGCCATATAATCAATTAAAGAGTAGCCAAATGCCCCATGAAAAGTTAATGCTGCTGGTTGATCTTCTGCAAATCTACCATTTAACAGAACAAGGTCTAACTCCCTAAGACTTTGTAGCAGTAGTAACCCTCTTTTATCCTCTTTTAAATTTGGCGGGAGAACGAGATCTGGAATACACCAGACCTCCTCCAGATCTTCATTGGAGAACGTCTTGATAGAACTACCACTTATTTTAGCGTTGTAATCACCAACCATTAATATCCGCACTCTGTCTTCGCTCCTACATAAATCATATACATAAGCGCCAATGGAATCAATCAAAGGGGTAGAGGCCTTTCCCGGAGGAATATACACATTTACCAAAAACAGGGACCCACCATGATCCTTAAAATTACTATCCAACCTCAACTTAGCACACATACAACATTTTGATGGGTGTATATCTATCACTGCATCCCATACAAAATCACAACTCAACAAAATTGCTAGTCCACCACTTGCGCGACCTCTCTGTGATTTCTTTGCAGCAACACAATGCACATAATAGTTCTCCAGCTGGAATTTATCCCTTGCCCATGTTTCCTGGAGGCAAATTATCTTTGGGTCCTGGGGGATCAATGATTTAAGCTTCAGATTATCTTTACCTAGCCCAGCAATGTTCCAAGAGGCAATGGTACACGGCAGGCTACCCCTGCATCTTTAATTTTGTTGAAGCTGGATTTGCCCCATTAAGGGCGCTTGCATTCCAACTCCATTTTGATACATCATCTGCTCTGTCTGCACCAATGACCTCTTGGACCACCAACTCCAGGAGCTTAATTGATCTTACTCCTACTGCCCTACCCACTGTTATTTTAATATCATCATATTGAAAGCACAGGCTTTCTCCCTTATTTTCCCGGTTTTCAGTCCCTAGCTGATTGCTAAAAACCATGTTATTTTTAATTGAATCATCCGATAAAAGTGAACTAGTAAAAACGTCAATTCCTCTCTTCCTAAATCCATCCGCATTCGCTAGGATGAATGAGGACACTACCCCTGATGAAAAAGTAACTTTTGTTACATATGACTGATACCTCCGGTCTATGTGGACTAATTCAATATCTTTACTAGAGATTAACTTTAGATCTTCTATTTCGGAGATGATTTTTAAGAGGACGCTTCTATTTAGAATTAATGACTCTGCATCGAAAAGGGGAGTGAAAATAATAACCCTATTCGCTTGCCCAGCACAAGTCACTAAAGACTTTGCCTGATTAGCATTATACACACTTCTATGTGCATCATCATCTAAATTACCCCCTTTATCCTTGTTGCTAATTAAGCACATTCTCCGATTTCCACCCCCATCTTTACTTATGTTCAGACTCATTGTCAATGGAGTTTGAGCAACCAGATCATGTGCGGAACCATGTATTTCTATTCTTGGGCTGTTTTCAGAGCTGTTTATTTTAATACTATCGTGCAAATTAGAGCCACCTCCAATATTTTCTTTAACCCCCCCCAACAATAACCGGAGCTGTAATCAGCCACCCGATAAGCAATCCAACTGGTGCCCAAGAAGTAGTGCGTTACCAAGGTTCTTATTTAAATTCTGATTATCCACAGTTGTTTTGTCGTCTAGGCTAGGGATTGATGTTTCATTAATACTTATCGGTTCAAAGCGCAACTTCCTTTGTTTACGCTTTGGAAACCGACGATATTTCATTGATTTTCTCCTCCTCCTATGACCGTTTCTACTGGATCCTTTCCTTGCTAGAGACTCCCCTGCATCAACAGAGCTCTCTACAGTATCAGGTACTTTGACAGGTTTTAAAGGTGACGTATCCCTCTGCTTGCTCAAATTAAAAATTGTGTCACCCAGATCTACCTTTTCAACTAGGCTCACTAAGTTAATCTTTGATTCATCCGTTTTTTGTACTATAGGCTTATTTGACTTATTCTTAACAAAGATCGGAAAGACACGTACAGCATTTTCCTTAAGGCAGGCGTCTACAGATGTCTCGTCCCTCAACAGGAGGACATTTGCAGACCCATTATGATTTACTTTAGATATACCTGAAGTTGTTTTTCCTTCGCATGATATTTTTGTTAAATCTGCCTGCAGATCTTCTGGTTTATCTAGCCCTAAATCTTTGTCGGAATTAAAAGGTACATTAAGCGTTTGGGCTGATTTACAAGCAGTAGAGGTGACACAGTTCTCGTGTACCGGTCTATGGTTTTTAAGATCCAAAATCCCTCCTAGGATTGGCGTAAGGACTTTCAAGATGTGATCTGAATTTAAAGAACTTTTCTCCAGAAGAGACAAAATTGCAAATAATATTTTTTCTAAATTGGAGAATGCACTTAATAACCCATCTACCCCTACGTTCTCATTTAATGACGAAGAATGTACGGGAACCTTTACTTCATTAATAGAAGTCATTAAAGGGTCTACACCTGATAGATCCTGTAAGTCCGAAATCATAGACAAGTCTGTAGGAGTACTACTGTACAGGATGGGCATGTTAGTTTGCGTTCCTATATTGGTGGACAATAGATGTTTATTTGGGAGCACTTCTGAACCCCCGCCCTGCATGCGCAATTTCTCTAAATATCTCACACGTTCAGCGTTCCTTTCAAGTGGGATTGCTAAATCCGGGACGGTGTAGTCCTCGACTTTAGCCTGCCCATTTTGCGAACTGTATTCTTTCAAATCTTTTAATTTTTCAGAAGCACCATCTAGCCTTAATAGTGAACAATCCCTCGGGCTCCTATGTGTAACATTTACATTATCTTTACTATTATCCATGTAAGTAATTAAGTTTGCTAAAGGAGAGTATGATACAACATCCCTGATTTCAGTTTCTTTCCCCTCAGCATATTCTATTACCTCTGATTTTTGATGGTCCATTTCCATTTCCGTCACAGATTTATTTTCCTCGTTTACTACATGCTGTATATCTTTCATACTAGCTACCCAGGTGGCGACATTTTACTATTACACCCATTCCCCTTTAAAATGGTAACAACAGGGTAGAGAGTCTCCCGCCCTGTTGTACTACCATCCAGGCTTAACTCTTTTATATCATCTGTGTCCATTGACCCCACCATTAAATTCCCGTGAAGCTCTCCAGCACCATTATTTTGCCCCATACCACACTTATAACTCCTTCCTTTTTTTGCAAAAATTGATTTTACTGATGGATAGGATTTTAGTAAAGACAGATGTGTGCCTGTTCTATGACGTTTAATGTTTTTTTGAGGTTTGATAGGACACAAACTGCTCAGACCAGAATTACTGAGGGGTACTAAAGAGTCTGCCGCTTTAGCTTTAGTCTGTGAGCGTAATCGCCTCTCAGACATTACCATTATGGGAAAAGTGTAGCAATAACTAAGATATTTGACCAACCCGCTATGGATAGCACAAAGTAGCGGGGAACAGAAAATGAGCACACGAACGATTTACAACACAATCCCCATAAAATTCTGTGAAAAAAGGTCACGTACCACTATATCCATTTGCTGGACCAATCCGCAGTGACCTAACACGGCCAAGCGTCGACCCCTGTCTAGCAACGGGGACTAGTATGAATATAGTCACCACTAGGGGATAAAAATGGAATTAGTACACAATCCTAGTCGGAAGGGAAACGTCAATGGGGTAGGCCGACCGGCCTCAGATGGTCTCTGAGGGCCTCAGAGGGCCCGCTCTTTGTCCGGTCTTTTGCGCCTATTAAATACGTAGAGGCTGGGGGGTGTGGCCGCCGGGGGAAGAGGCACCAGCTCAGCAACGTGAAGGATGCTGGTCCTCGCAGTCCCCTGGTAGGTCCTCAGCCAGGTAAAGCCTCCGAGTAGTTCCTGCTAGGCACTCTCTTGCTGGGAGCGTTTGTTAATCCGCCGACTGCGGACGCGCACACACCAGCGGCGGTACCTCGCAGAAAAAGCAGAATACTTCGGTAACACTTGATGGATCTTGCAGCGCTCCTTCAGATGGCAAACAGCAAAAGGCGAAGCACAAAGGTCAATGAATGAGCGGCACCGGCGCAGCCGGTGTCGCGAAAGGTTAAGAGGTTGCAGGCAGGCGGGGGTGTGGCCGCCGGGGGAAGAGGCACCAGCTCAGCAACGTGAAGGATGCTGGTCCTCGCAGTCCCCCGGTAGGTCCTCGGCCAGGTAAAGCCTCCGAGTAGTTCCTGCTAGGCACTCTCTTGCTGGGAACGTTTGTTAATCCGCCGACTGCGGACGCACTCACACCAGCGGCGGTGCCTCGCAGAAAAAGCAGAATACTTCGGTAACACTTGATGGATCTTGCAGCGCTCCTTCAGATGGCAAACAGCAAAGGCGAAGCACAAAGGTCAATGAATGAGCGGCACACCAAGTCAGCCACAGTTCTCCATGGACCATGGTGTGGCTCCCTTTTTCATAATTTGTCCGGATTTAGGGTCTGCCTCCTGGCCCTTTGGTCCTCCTCGCTCTGGTGGCAGCTCCTGGGTCTCGATTCTCCCTGGCTATCGTCCATGCTGTGGCACATTGTCGCATTCCTTGTGCAGGAGGGCACCCTTCCCCGAGAGCGGATTCTGCATTTGCAGTCCCCTGCTTTTCAGAGCTTTACTGAAATGTTTATCAGAATTAGAGACCATTTATAATCCTTCCTTGGTTTTCTCTCTCCACTTTTTTAAGCTGTTTTGGTCTTTCTATCTTGTAGTCTTTTCTTTCTTTCCTTGTCACCAGTCTTTCCTCTCTTTCTAACATTTCTTCTGTGTCTTCCTTCACAGGTCCTCGTCAGGCTGTTGAGGGAGTCATTGGGACTCCACCTCCTCAGGTGAGTGTCACTATCCACAGGCAGTGTAGGCAGAAGCTACATTTTTCAACCCGCCATGGATAGCACAAAGTAGCGGGGAACAGAAAATGAGCACACGAACGATTTACAACACAATCCCCATAAAATTCCGTTAAAAAAGGTCACGTACCACTATATCCATTTGCTGGACCAATCCGCAGTGACCTAACACGGCCAAGCGTCGACCCCTGTCTAGCAACGGAGACTAGTATGAATATGCAAAATCATACACTCATCTATGAGTTCTGTGCATGGAAAAATAAAACCCTCTGCTTCACTCTCCATACTGCAAGCAAGACTTAATTAAAACCATGTTTAAAAAATAGCACATATTAAAGCCACCAGCTACTTTTCTCTTAGTTTTTCTTTTGACAAACAAAAAATATGAAACACACATACTGGCATTTTACATTACCAGATAAACACGTCTACAAATGTCGCACACTAAGCACACTGTACATGGTTCACACTGACTGGATACACCAGCACTTTTCTTTCTGCAAGGCTAGGATCTTTGGGGGATACTAAAGCTCAGTGTTTCTAAATTATTAAACTAAATCATACATTCCTCTAGAATTCTTCCTACACAAAATGATGATGCTCTGCTTAATAATAATAATAATAATAGGCATTCTTGTAGAGCGCAATGGTGACGCACAACGGCGTGTCCCCGCGCTTAGATGCGAGCGTGTTCAGAGGAAGATCAGAGGGGAAGCCCGCTATCTGGCAAAGAGAAATGTTTTCAGCTCAGCCCTGAAGATAGACTCTGATGGTTCCAGGCGCAGCGTTACCGGGAGTTTATTCCAGCAGGATGCGGCAAGGTACCTAAAGGATCTGCCACCCATCCTCGCTCTGGACACCTTTGGAATAGTTAGGCGCCCTGAGCCAGAGGATCTTAGCGTACGGGATGGCTCGTATTGTGTCACGAGATCCTGAAGTGGAGAGGGTGCCCTGCCGTTGATGATCCTATGGCAGGTGCAGAGGGCCTTGAATTCTATCCTGCTCCTGACAGGAAGCCAGTGCAAGGCTTGGAGCGCGGCTTTAGAGGCTGATCTTCTCGGTAGTCTGAGGACTAGCCGAGCAGCGGCGTTTTGCAAGACCTGAAGGCGGCTCAGGTTCTTCTCAGGGATTCCCAGGTAGAGAAGGTTGCCATAGTCCAACCTGGACGTGACTAGAGCATGCACCAGTGTTCTGCGGGCTTTGGTGGGAAGGAACTCCAGAACCTTCCTGAGGGTCTTGAGGATCCCAAAACAGGTGCCAACCACCCGGTTGACCTGGGTGCCAAAGGTTAGATCGGAGTCGAACCAGACCCCTAGATTCCTCGCCTCCAGGCAGGGGGTGGGTGCCATTCCCAAGCAAGGAGGCCACCACGCCGACGTCCACGCCGCTCGGTCTCCCCCTACCACCAGCACCTCGGTCTTGTTGCCGTTAAGTTTAAGGCAGTTGGCAGACATCCAGGCAGCAAGATCTTGCATGCATGCTCTGAAGATGTCTGCCGCAAGGCCGGGAGCACGCGATAGGGAGATGACCAGCTGCGTGTCGTCAGCGTATGACACCAAGCGCAGACCGTAGCTCTCCACTATGGAGGCGACTGGGGCCACATATAGATTAAAAAGCGTTGGGCTTAGGGACGAGCCCTGTGGTACCCCTTGGTCCAATGCCATTCGCCTGGAATAGCAGTCGCCCTGCCTGACTTGGAAGCCACGGCCCGATAGGAACGACTGGATCCATTTTAGCGCTGCATCACCCAGCCCTGCCTTGTTCAGACACTGTAGCAAGATGGAATGTGCCACAGTGTCGAACGCGGCGCTGAGGTCCAGCAGGATCAGGGCCATAGTGTGGCCCTCGTCGACCCCCTGCCTGATGGATTCGGAAGCCATGAGGAGTGCCGACTCCGTCGAATGTCGAGGTCTGAATCCGAATTGGGTGGGGTGAAGGAGATTAGACTCTTCCACAAACTGCATTAGCTGCCGATTCACCAACTTCTCAGCCACTTTCGAGAAGTAAGGAAGGAGGGAAATGGGGCGCAGGTTCTCCAGCTTCTCGAAGCTAATATTAGGCTTCTTGCGAAGGGGGAGCACAACTGCTTGTTTCCATTCCCAGGGCACAGTGCTGGACCTGAAGGAAATGTCCAGCATGTGCCTGATATATGGTTCTAATGTTGTCAGGCTGTCCCCCAGCCGTTTAGGAGATGCTGGGTCCCGTGGGGAACCTGATTTCACTGATCTACATATGTTGATCAGGTCTTCAGCTGGTGGGGTGAAGAAATTAAGCAGCAGGTTGTGACCATCTACCTCTCTAACTGATGCCTCAACTTTTCCATCTATCGCTGGTTGGGCAGGGAAGGCGGAGTATATTTTGGACACTTTGTCGCTGAAGTAGTCGGCAATACGATTACAAGCAGCCAGAGAGCAATCCTCTGGTCCTGCTGTGGATTCGGAGACAGCAAGAGATTTGTATACACAGAACAACTCTTTTGCTGAGTTCTCTGCATCCAAAATTCTCTCTGCGTAGTGGGCAGTTTTTGTTATCCTGATAAGATTATGATATTCTCGTCGGTGAGTGAGATATTTCTCTCTCGCCTGACTGTCATAGGCTACCCTCCACTGCCTCTCCGCTCGCTTACACTCCCTCTTGGCACCACGCAATTCTTCGTTAAACCATGGTGCCGATCTCTGTTTACGACCACCCTTCTTAAGATGGTTTAAAGGGGCCGTTTGGTCCAGCGCAGCCGTGATTCGTTCGTTAAGTAGTTTATTTACCGAATCCACATCATCGTCTACAGGGGGGCCATAGGCTGTAAGAGCCTCATTAAATTTGGGCAGGGAAAACCTAGCCCATTTGCGCCTGAGATAGTTAAGGGGAGTGGGAGCGGTGACCTTATTCTTAGGGAGAGAGATTTCAAAAGGCACCAAGAAATGGTCAGTCCACGGGAGAGGCACTGGAGGAGCCACCCTAACATCCTCCCAGTTAGCAAAGACTGGGTCAAGCAAATGACCATGTTGGTGTGTTGGAAGGTGGCCCTTCAGCTCTAATTGTAGTGCTTGGAGATCCTGCCGGAACTCCATCACTCCCTTGTCTAGTGAATCTTCGAGGTGCATGTTAAGGTCTCCGAGTAGCAGAAACTTATCCCTCCGCAGCGCCATCTCAGTGGCACACTCTATGAGGGTGCCCTTAAACCTTGCCAAGGGGCCCGGGGGGCGGTAGACTAAATAACCTTTCACAGTTGTACCCCCATTGATTTTTATCGTAAACATCCCCACCTCACTTGCCGCCAGCTGAACTGACTCAATTGCTAGTGGATGGGGGCTTCAATCCCCCATCCACTAGCTATATGTAATTAAAACCAAAATCGATATTGAAACCACACCTAGAGGCTTAATATCAACAGCAAAATCAGGGGTGCACTTATGCATCTTTTATATGCGACAATCCTGTCTTACCACCATGTCTAGCTCTTCAGTCATTCTTGTAAACAAAAAGAACATTCCCTCAGTCAGGCCTCAAAATCCTTGGTGCTGAATTTTCTTTTCACTCAGTGTGTGTGAAGTCTGCAAGGAGCAGGCCGGATGTGTGTTGGCAACGGGATTGTCAGCCAGGGGCCACTCGTCTCTTTCTTGATGATGTGCTTGAAATGTTCCAGCAGGCTGCTTGTATCTGGAAGCCTGATTAGTCTTTCATCATATTCAGAATCTACTTGGGTTTAGTTAGTCGCTGTAAGTCGCACACTCCGCAAACCACCCTCATCCTCACAAAAGCATCCAGCGAGGAGCTTGGATGCCCAGAGTGTATTCAGCTAAAAAATCACACCTGTAGGGAATTTAGAGTATTCAAACATCTTTTCATGCACAAAGTGATGGAATATTGCATCAGGTTATTTACTGGAAGAAAACATGCACTGGCAACGCCAGTGGGTCTTGCTTTTTGTGACCTATTGGCTTTGCCAGTGCCTTTTGGCGATGCTTTTCATCAGATGCTGTGAAGCATGGCCAAATAGAGGAAAACGTAGCCCCCCCCCCAAAAAAAAGCGTGTTGCTTTATAGGCGCAATATATATTCCTCTGCATCTATGATGCAAAGAAAATAAACATGTCCTACATGTAAATGAAACCAAGGTCCTTATTTAGAGTTTGATGGATTGAAGGCTCTGTCACAAACATAGCTGATATCCTGTTACATTTAATATAAGTGCCCTGTTGCCAACAGCGCTTTTTTAGAGTTTGGTGTACGGGATATTCTCGACTTTTAGATGGAGTGTCTTGTCCACCGAGCTGTAAATAAGGCTTGTATTATTTAATCAGATTATTTGGAAATACTATTCTGCTGGAAGGAAGTTAAAAATATATATTTTTTAAATGCAAGCCCCTTTCCTTTAGCCATATTTTAACAAGTGACAGCAATTTTTAATTTGTTAATTTGTGTTGACCGTTTGGTGTAGCAATCTTTGTTTACTCCTAGAGTGTGCTTGCAGTACATATGTCCATAAAAGAATGTTTAGGGCAACAAAAACAAGGTGATGGATAGAAAGCTGGAATTATTCTCAATCACTGGCAATCACCGGGGCCACATCCCAATCCATCATTATATGCCCATCATGCCACCTAAGTTTGGACCAAGCCCTGATCAAATTAGTCTTGACCCTGCTCCAGTTGGAACAGTTCATCCCAAACTGCCAAGCACTTCCTTCCTGAACCATATCACAAGCAACCCGGGACCAGTTTTTGCCTTATTAAGGCTCATTTGCCAGATAAAGCTTGAATCGAGTGGCACAGTGAGCACAGGACCCATGTTTGGACATACCCATCACACTTCGGTCACTATAAATAAGTTGATGGATGGGATGCTTGAATTAATCTCAGCCAGTCAAACTTGGCTTTTGATATTGTAGGGCTCCTAAATGCCAGAGGTGCAGCCACTGGCCCAGAGCTCTTGCTTGCTCCAGTGGTGTCTAGAGGAGAGTGGACTCCTCATGATGGCGAACATTGTGGTAGCGATTTCGATCTTGTGGTAAATTTGCTGCTTGGTGCCAGCCACAGCCATCCACAGTTTGTGCCATGTTTTGCAGAATTGGGGGGTGGGCAGTTTCAAGTCAGTCATGCAGGGAGGCAAATTGGGGTTTGGGGCTTGGTTGTTTTGTCTGTTTCTTGTTTCTACAGTCTCATTATGGCATCCCACTGTTGGAGCTTCAGCTGCTTATGCATTGTAGGCTCTTGTCCTGACCCTTAGTCAGTCCCATTGTTAGATCGAACCCTGCTCTACCTCCCCCATACACATCTACAATGTCTAAAGTAACCCCACCATTCCCCTTTTTATTGCCCAGGAGAGCCAGGGCTTCTGAGTTCTGAGCAATCTTCCATGACTGATAATGTGGTGGGTCCTAGCTTCAAAATCCTCTCATGAAATGTTAGTGGGTTAGGAGATAAAATTAAACTGTGAGTAGTCTTACAATTCCTCAAGAGACACTCAGCGGATGTAGTCCTCCTTCAGGAGACTCCTCTACATGAAAACACATATTGTGCCGTAGACAGATGGGGATAAAAAATGGTGGCAAACACTGGTTCTACCACGGGCTCCAGAGGGTTTGGTATCCTGTGATAGTTTTTGCCCTTAATCATACAGAACACTTGGCCAGACGCACATGCGAGATAGGTGACACTTTCGGGGCAGTGGGAGGGAAAAACACTCAATATTGTTTCAACATATATATTGGAAGATCGCGAGTTGGAAGGGACATAAAGGGACATAAAGGAAACAACCCGCAGGGAGAGTACGATCTTGATCTGGAGTCAGCTTTCTATGGCCGCAAGTATCCCCCAATAGGAGTGAACATCAAACTTCTTAAGACTCCCAACCGCTTTCTATGTCACGCAATACTGGCATTGAGAAGGACATACCAGCCGAAATGCATCTGCCAGAGTTACAGCGATGGAATGTAACAAGATGGTGAAAATAAAGCTTACCTGGAGAGATGTTGAGCATGTGTCAGCCCGTTTTTGACAGAAGCGGGATTGGTATATATATATATATGTATGTATGTATGTATGTATGTATGTATGTATGTATATATATATATATATGTGTATGTATATGTATATATGTATATATATATTCACTGAAAAAACCATAGGTTATAGACCATATATAGTTAGGGATTAGCATTTAAAAAACCTTATTTTATTTGCACAAAACCATTGAAATTCCATATATAGTTAGTTGCACTAACTATATATCGCGGACCCGCAATCCACTGCTAATGATGTCACATATTACATCATTCATGACATGGTCAGTGACATCACTGATGACATCACTGATGACATCTCAAATGACATCACTGATGACATCACTGATAACATCTCAAATGACATCACTGATGACATCACTGATGATATCATTTATGTGATAATACATCTTCAGACTCTAATATAACCTTAGATACACTCAGTGTAAACAGGCACTCACAGACTGTCACACATCCATGGAGTTACTCACACACCTAGTCAGTCATGCAAAGAATCAATCACACCTCCATTTCCTCAACTATACAGTTATACACACCTTACTTATTCAAACATATACTAACACATATTTACTCTCTTATACAATCCTTGATACAAGTTCACAATGATTCATACAGCCACTCTCACATTCACTGGCTCTTATGTTCAGTTATTTATATATGTCAACTCTCACATGGAGTGTGTTTTACATATGTACTTACTTTGACATGTAGAACTGAGATATCCATTCACTCACCAATACACTCATGCACACAGTCAACTGTCCATACAGCTGTTTCTACATGCACTTTTGAACCCATACACCTAGGGAATCAACTGCTCACACATCTATGCACAGAGTTATACACCTCCCAGCCACCCACACACATACTCAGTCTCCCATACAAATACTTGGGCAACCATTCAATAACCCATATAGTTACTGATATAGCTACTGATTTAAACATGCAGCAGTTTACAGAAGAACATAAATAATGATTGCCAAATTAAGACACTTTAATCACTAACCCATGCACTCAGTGAGACACATTTAATCATTCTCTCATACAGTCAGTCATGCACCTACTAAATCCTTCATCCAGACACTTATACATCCACTCATTCTTCAATATGTAAGACATATTTTAACTTTACAGAAACATACAGTCACTGGGTGTTGTCATCAGTGATGTCATCAGTGATGTCATTTGAGATGTCATCAGTGATGTCATCAGTGATGTCACTGAC